>NC_088223.1:49244341-49281841 GCF_036934945.1 Oncorhynchus masou masou | reverse complement strand
AGGCAGTACAGCTGTGCTTTTGGCCAATCTCCCCCCCTCCGGCCCCCGCGCTCAACAAGGTACATGCAAATCCACACTAATGACAAATATGCTCGCCCCTCACCCAGCACTATCCCAACACTACCCCAGCACTGCAGCTCTGTAGCACGGCCTTCACTTTTCACCCAGTTTGATTCATTCTCATCTGAGACTGAGAAGAGTGTTGGCCATAAACAATGTCCTTACTTTCACTCCTTCACTCCTGCCTAATAGGCAGGATAAGAATATTTCTACACCATTTCAATGAAATAAACCTAGTGTATTATCGCGACATTTCCTTTAATCAAACAGAAAGGGTCTGGCTCAAACCCGAATCGGAGACCAGTCGATAGAAAAGCCAGTTCAAGTTGTGGCATTAATATTCCATAACACCTTGCACGTAGCCCTTCCAGTGCAGACCAGTGCAGGTTAACAGCAGTGATTAAGAGGCTGCTGGCTAAGATTGACATTTCTTTCCCTCTCTTCCCTCTAACAGTGACAGTTAGGAGATGATTGGGGGGGGTGAGAATGGCAGTGGGTTTTAGGCTCGCTGTGGGATGCCCGCCGTGCCCCCCCTGCATCCTCTAGGGTTGTGCCAGGCAGCCCCTGGCATCCCCCCTCCCTCTGCCAGATGTCCCTAAGACTACACCCCCGGTTCCAACCCAATCCCCAGCCCCCAATAGAGGAGGCCCTCATAGGCCTCAGTATAACTGCCACTCATCACCCCCGCCACGAATCCGTATGTTTCTGAATATGCTGCTCTTGATGCTTGTGATCATACCGTTATACTTTATAAATGCAAGCAATTTCAATGCTAAACACTTGGGTAGTCTTAAAAACCTGCCTTAATCAAAAACCTGCCCAGGTCTGACAGGCTGGCAGAAGAACTAATTCAGCTTTGCAAATGGTGCATCTACTGTACAGCAGTAACAGCACTGTACCTAATGCAATTCACTGCAGCTAATCCCTAACAGCCCAGCACAGCCAGTTGGACAGATTTAATGTCTACCAGTGGTAAATCTTATTACTAGCCATGAGTCAGGTGTGAACATGTCTGTGAGAAGAGAAGCAGGGATTGCTGAGAGGACACAGAGAAACAAGTCTTTACATATTTATGAAAATACCTGTTTACCGGGGTAGGGGGCTGGGGGGGCTGTGGGGATTCTGGGTGGGGAAACCTATTTACACGCAATAACAAAGAAGTAATGAAGAAAAAAACATTTAAATTGTCAGTCATTAATTCCCTCCCAAAACAATGAGTACAACCCACCAGAGGCCCTGGCAGAAGAGGGTTGGAATTGAAAGGGAAAATGATTAAAGAGGTCTCTTAATGAAGTGTTAATTGCTGTGAGGAGAGGAATGGAAGTCGGAGGAGTTGAGCGGGTCTGACAGCGAGATAGAGGAGCAAGGGCTTATAGAACTACGGCGTCTGGAGCCCAGGCAACTCTCCGGCGTTTGAGGTGGAGGCCCACGGCCAGGCAGGGGAAGGCCAACAGGAAGATGATGGGGACACGTCCTGTTATGACAAAATCAACTCTTAAATGGTGGTTTTCGGAGTGGAGGATTTTGAAGGCTAAGGGGATTCTGACAGACAGATCGGTGACATTAAAGGGAGACACTGCGGCACCGTAGCGCTGGTGCTGCACGTGTCAATGACATGGTCATTTATCGTGAATTAATAAAATGTCAGAACTATGCCATTAGTGTGTCCATAAACATTTCTCTGGCCAAAAAACTGCATGTAATTTAGCATTCCTTGGAAATAATATAGCATTTTTAACCCCGGTGTAATTCCCAGGGTATTTACAAGCAATCGTCAGACTTTGTCGTGGGTCACTTCCTGTTCCTGGTTCTGAGCATCTAAACGTCTGTTTTTTTTGTTTTTTTTGTAGTAAGATGGCTGAGTATTTTGCGTCCCCTTATCACAGAGACACATTAATGGCCATCAGTGTGCCTGGCTCCCTTTGAGCGGTTTACAGCGACGTGTCTTTGATTATAAGTAGTGCTCACCGCACGGAATGGGAAGGAGACGCCTCTTTGATATCGCCCTGCGTTTACATATCAATGAGCTCCACCAAAGGCTGGCGCCGAGCTATTCTCCTCAACGCCATTCCCAGAAAACATTTGAGCCAAAGAAAGTGCATCGAACACGCAACCAATCTGGCACAAAACACATGTGCACTTTCATCCACACACGCTCACAGATAGAAACACACACTCTCCCATACACTCTTACAGGAAAACATAAGCACTCAACCCCTTCATAAATAGTCAAACAGGCCCATGATAGAAAGTGTCTGAGTTTGGGATCCATCAAGTGTTTATCCTCTGTTGGCTACAGCTAATTTGGTATTTAGAGCTGAAAGTGTCTTTACAGGTTTTCATTAGGCATCATTTTGAGGCTCATTTGAAATCAATCCCCTCTCCGACGCTTCGGGCCCGCTCGGATGTCAGCCGGATGAAAAATGATCGGAGGCAGAGGGGCTCCTGACGGCCCCCCGTCCGCTGCGCTCGCCCACGCCGTTAATACAGTATCATCTGGTACCAAGAGCAGGCAATTCCCCCATCTCATTACCAACAGGATCTGTAGGTCATTACGCTGGATGGATTCCCATTATCTGGACCAAGGGTTTTAAGTCTAAAGATGGACGCCTTGCACCCTCCCTCTCCTCTAAACACACGCCCTCGCTCCTCTTCACCTGACTAACCTCGCTCTCTCTCGAACCCATCCACAGACACGGCGCCCAAGAGGTCAGACTAAGGAGAGGGTCAGAGCGCCAGAGGAAAGGTCCTCCTCTACTCTGCTGTCCGTGTCACTCTGTTGAAGACACCCTGAAATGGCTTCCGTCAGGCAGTTGACCATAATTGTGACACTGCTGACATGGTCTCGTCAAGGTCGACACTCTGACTGGGAGAGGTGGAGAGGAGCGTTCATGTCATGCTCAGATTGTGCGATTCTTCTTCTTTCACAAAGGGCTGCTGTCGTTTGTGACAGGTCTACCCTTCATGTCCATTTCCTGTGCGAACAACCCTGAGGCAGTGCACACCGGGGGGGGGCTGGTGTGCCCACCCCCCCCCTGCGAGGACCACTGATTGGGCTGGTGTCTATCACCGTGTCGTGGCATTAGTGGTGGCTCTGCCGTGAGTACGTGCAGGCTTTCCTTGGCAGAGAGAGGACCAGGCGACACTGAGAAGCCAGACGCGAGTCTTATCTCGCTTCTCTCCGAGACATCTCATTTCATCCACAGAGCAGAGCCGGTCAGAGTGAGAGTCGTATTTGACCAGACGGTTATCTGACACCGTAGCCTAGGGTGGGCTAATCAATGGTGCTCCTCTCCAACACCCAGAGACATGGGAGGGACACAGAGGATAGCATGTGTGCCGTGTATGAGAGGTCAATGGGATTGTCTGCGTTTGTACCTGTGTGGCGTGTGAGCATTTCTGTGCAAACGTCATAGTGAATTTTACATTTGCCCTCTGCTCCAGTGATGTGTGTTCGTACATGTGTAAAAGTGTGTTCGTACATGCGTAACCTCCTGTATATACTAGAACCACTGGTGTGTAGTGTACAGTGTGTGTGTGTGTGTGTGTGTGTGTGTGTGTGTGTGTGTGTGTTCCAGCTTGTGCTGTGCGGCAGCCTCAGTGTGAGTGGTCAGTATGCAGCCCCTGTCCCTCTGAGGGCCATGATTTATGGGACATTAATTCCTGATGGCTGGAACTGGGAGAATATTTCAGCTGGAGGACGAAGGGCTGGAACATTTTCTGAGCCGTCAGCAGGAAAGACAGACCAGGGGTGCTTCAGCCATTTGAGGTGACAGCACTTCTCTGATCCATACACATAACCTGCGCTTCTATTTGTTAGAGAGAGCAATGCACTCGTCATGTCAGACGCAGGCCCACCGCGAACAGTGTTATCTGGCAGTCTGTTATGGCGCAGCTCATTATGGAAATGAATATTATAACGAGAGAGCACAAAAACAGAATTCTGTATCCATGTCGTTCAGTGAGGTGCCTTGCTGAATTACATTGCGACTCTCGTTTTCAGTATTGCCTGTGGTTTACATCAGTGCTGTTCATTTGGCTCCCACAAGGGGCAGTATAGTGAGCTCAGAGCCCGTGGGAGAGGGTCTGAAGAGAAGAACCGCAACACGGAGCTCAGTAACAGTATACTTAAACACACGGAACAGCAACACCAACAACAACAAAAAACACACTGATGATGTCATTGACAATGTCAGGAATGTTGTGTCAAACGTGTCCGATGTCTTTCTGCAAATGAAACTTACTTGTTACAAAACAACGACTCTGCTGCAGTTCCAGAGAGGAGGATCCATGTGAAACAACAAGAGGGGCAGAGCCCAGGGGAACCACAGTGAAAGGTGATAGCTCTGACCCCAGCCCCCACAAGTCCAGCCGGGATCACCCTCACACTCGCCACGCTGGTCAATACTGGACACGAAACAAACTGCTCAGGGCTATCCAGTGACAGTCTCTCAGTCAGATAAAGGGAAGAGGGGTGTCTCCTGTTGCAGCTTTGTGGAGGGAGGAAGGGAGGGAGGAAGGGAGGGAAGAAGGGAGGGAGGAAGGGAGGGAGGAAGGGAGGGAAGAAGGGAGGGAAGAAGGGAGGGAAGAAGGGAGGGAGGAAGGGAGGGAGGAAGGGAGGGAAGAAGGGAGGGAAGAAGGGAGGGAGGAAGGGAGGGAGGAAGGGAGGGAGAAAGGGAGGGAGGAAGGGAGGGAAGAAGGGAGGGAAGAAGGGAGGGAAGAAGGGAGGGAAGAAGGGAGGGAGGAAGGGAGGGAGGAAGGGAGGGAGGAAGGAAGGGCAAGAAAAGGAAGTGTGAGATCTATCTACCCCTTCTCTTTCAGTCTTCTCTTCTCTTGTGTTTTTCAAAATGGCCGACGAGACAGGAAGGGGCTGTTATCAAACAGGCCAATCAGACTAAACAAAAGTGACACTTGCCCAGCAAAGACACGGGGCTTCAAAAGAGGAGGGAAAAAAAAGGAAAAGCGAGGTGAGCGATAGAGAGTAAAGAAGGAAAAAGTGCTGACCGGTTTGGTGGTTAGGGATTTGAAACGACTGCGCGCACACAGATCGCTAGGTGCCCACGCTTTCTCTATGAGCTTCCACTCTCTCGCTCTCTCTCTCTCTCTGTCTATCTCTCTCTCTCTCTCTACACCCACACCTGTTTTTTGCTAACTCTGCAAATCACGTGCCTGACAGACTCCAGATCCAGTTTAAATATTGCATGGGATTTCTCTTTTAACTTGTCAGTCGCAAAGGAAAAATATATCACTTCTTCTCTGATGTCATTTGTGACGGTGATTTTCCCTGACAGTACGCCATTAGACCAATGAGCCCCTTTTTTGCTCGGCTATTCTTCTCCAGTCGCCTCGACCAGAAACACATGTTCTCCCTTTAGTAATCTCTTCCTTTTCCCTCCTTGTTAACAGGATTTGAGAGGCATATTTATATTTAAAGACACCATTTCACAGGAGCCCCTGTGCCTCTTTGCAGCTTTTCGGCTGTAAAAACCCAAAGAGTATAAACATCTTTTCAAACAGTCTCTCCGCGCCGAGAACCAACTTCTGCTCTGCACTTTAAGGAGACTCCCCAAAGTTAGACTGAGGGTTAAGCCAAATTGGTCAACTGATTACAGCGCTAAAAGAAAACGATCAAGCGTTCGTCAGCTCTCTCTCTGCCTCCAAAAGCGATGATTTCTAAGTGTTTTTTTTTGTCTTGAGAGAGGGGTGGGGTGGGGGGGGGGTGTCGCTGTTTGAGGAGATATGGGAGGGAGAGAGATTGAAATCGTGCCTATCTCCGCTAACGGTTGTATGCAGATAGCTGAAGGTTTTCTTACAGCCCATCCCGCACGGAGGGGAAAACGCAGATTAGCTGGCCCTTTGATGTTCTCCAAAAAAGCAGCTTGCCTTCAGAGAGAGGGAGGGGGACCAAACACAGCCCCCGGGAACGCAGGAACGAGAAAGAAACAGGGAAAGAAAAGAGAGAAGGAGAGAGAGAGGGGTAGAGGGAAAAACAGAGACATCAGGCTTTGCAGCTGTCGTCTAGGGATCAGTGTCTTGGCCGCGGAAGAGAGAACGCAATGGGTTAAAGTCGGAAGGATATCTTCTGAAGCTGTTTGTTCAACTTAAGAGACGCGATTCGCTAGATCAGATTCCAACGTCCCTGCCCCACCACCACCCACCTCTCAACAAAGCGTGCTGCAAAACCAACCAGAAACCACAAGGCCTTTCTTCCAACTCTTTTTAGGGTCAAAGTGGAGTTTACTGAGATGAAGCATGCTCCCCCTCCTTCTCCTCCCCCGTCTCTCTCAGGTGCTCTGGCTCTTGGTGGTGGGGGTTGAGTCAAAGTCATATGAGAAGGCAAACCTGGGGGCCCAAATTTGCGTAGGCACACTTCGGAAAAGTCTCCCCCTGCACACACACCCCCCTCTGCTAAACCACTCAGGGATCCGTTTTACAGGTAGTGTGAAGTTCGTCCCTTCAAATGCCTTCTGCATGAGGGCTTAACTCACTGGCTTCTTCATTTCGGAGAGAATGGAGTAGCCTGCTGAATTGTGGGTGACTTGTGTGACAGTGCTAGCTGAGGCCCACTTGCACGGCAGTGTTTCACCGATCTGCTGGACATGAAAGCCAGGAAAGCCTGCTGCCTCTCTGTAGTGATTATCAGCAGCATCATTATCATCATCATTATCCCTGGTGATGTGACAGAGAGGGGCCAGCTCACCGTAGTGCTGGTGTCAGGGAGGAGTACATTAGAGGGTCTGTGACAGAGTGGGACACACAGGCACACAGCCCTCGCTACTGACACACCCTCTTCTCTCCATCCAGCTCTGTCATCGTCGCCCAATCTCACGGCTGTCTCGTTACAATGTACTGGAGGAGATTTAACTATCGGTAATCATTTAGGTTGAGGTGTCACGTTACACCAATATTGCTACATGGCTTCATTTGATCGGGAACATCAATTAGGCTCAGCAAGACATCGGGATTCATGGACACTTTCTGCCTGTCTACTGTCGCCAAGGCCAGCCACTCTTTTACCGTGCAAACAGCATCACCCCAAAATACAAATAAATGAATCCAGTAAATTCTCTGTTTCCAGCTAGCACATTTGGTTCCTTGGAAGCTAGCACATTTGGTTCCTTGGAAGCTAGCACATTTGGTTCCTTGGAAGCTAGCACATTTGGTTCCTTGGAAGCTAGCACATTTGTTTCCTTGGAAGCTAGCACATTTGGTTCCTTGGAAGCTAGCACATGTGGTTCCTTGGAAGCTAGCACATGCGGTTCCTTGGAAGCTAGCACATGTGGTTCCTTGGAAGCTAGCACATTTGGTTCCGTGGAAGCTAGCACATTTGGTTCCTTGGAAGCTAGCACATGTGGTTCCTTGGAAGCTAGCACATGTGGTTCCTTGGAAGCTAGCACATGTGGTTCCTTGGAAGCTAGCACATTTGGTTCCTTGGAAGCTAGCACATGTGGTTCCTTGGAAGCTAGCACATTTGGTTTTTTGGAAGCTAGCATATTTAGTTCCTTGGAAGCTAGCACATTTGGTTCATTGGAAGCTAGCGCATTTGGTTTCACGTTTGGATCCCTGACCTCTAAAACGGAATGTTTTTTAAACATTCTGAGAATGGAAGTGAACATTTATTCTGTTCTGGGAACATAGATTTTTAGTTGCAGGAATGTTCTGAAAACATTTTACTATGGTTCCCTGAAAGTTTTCTTGTGAGGATTTATTAACGTTCCGGGAACGGAAATTATTGGCGGTGTTTGAATAGCTTCCTTAAAGACTTTTAATAACACTAATAGCATAGGTTAACTGTTTGGAACTACACAGACAGGACACATGGAAATGTATTTACTTACACATTAATCGTGCAAAAACATGTATTTTTTATTGTGGCACGGCATCAGTGAGATTCAAACCTATGATCTACTGTTCTCTATCCATGGAATTAGTCCACTGCGCCACCAGGATAGAGTTAGCATGGCATTTTTTTTTCTCTCGTTATGCTGAAGTACTGAAATTCCCACAGAAGAATGTTGTTTCTTAACGTTCTCAGAACAATTTGAGAACATTACTTTAAATAGAGCCACGAGGAAACCTGGTGGAAACGTTCTGCTGAAGTATTACAATTCCCACATGAGAACGTTGTTTCTCTGAACTATTTGAGAACATTCCCAAATGTCAAACCAGTTGGAGAACGTTCCTAGAACATTACCAACATTTTTATTCAATATAACTATCTTTAAACATTTAGAAAAAGTTCTGTTAAAGTAATGAAACGTTATTTTTCTCAAGTTCCTTAAATGTTCCAAGTAACTATCCTGCACCATTCCCAGAATGTTGTGGGAAGGTTGTATGCAAAATAACCACAGGACAACACGCTCTCACCAAGCTCTAAGAAGCATATGGTTCTCAGAACGTTTATGTGCTAGCTGGGTTTTCTTCCCTCGCAGGCCTTGTGTGTTTATATGTAAACAGTGTGAAGTATAAATAAGTGTGCACATCAGTTTGTCCTGTCTCTCTCTCTGTGTGTGTGTGTGTGCGCGTGTGTGTGTGTGTGTGTGTGTGTGTGTGTGTGTGTGTGTGTGTGTGTGTGTGTGTGTGTGTGTGTGTGTGTGTGTGTGTGTGTGTGTGTGTGTGTGTGTGTGTGTGTGTGTGTGTGTGTGTGTGTGTGTGTGCGTGTGTGTGTGTCTGTGTGTGTGTGCGTGTGTGTGTGTGTGTCTGTGTGTGTGTGTTTACTTGTCCCTCTACATATTCAGACTCATGTCTCTATCGGGGGCGTCTGCCGTGGCTCTGGGTGGTGATAAAGAAGGCTGTCTGCGTGGCGCCTCTATTACCAGGCCCGCCACCACGCGCGTTGTTAGTCACACACGCTGCCATCACCGCCATCTAAATGCACGGTCAGGTCGCAGCCATTAAGGACGCCATTAGCCTCAATAAAATACGGCTAAAGCGAAAGCAACGCGAGGGCCAGAACCAATTACCTGTAGTCACGTGTGAAGCAGCCATGGAGAAAGAGACATGGCCAGTGGAAGTTTACAAGGAGACAAACCTTCCGCAGTCTCTACCTAACCTACCTCCTAGAGACGGCTAGACAGGCTATTAACACACTGGCTGTGGACTTGAACAGATACATCTGTTATTATTTGGGGGGGGGGGGCTAATATTTTCATTTGAGTTGACAGTCATAATACATATGTGAATGACCTTTATTATAAGGGTTTTCTGTCATAATTTCCTGTTTATTGTGCCTCAATAGTTGGACGTGGTAAATTTAAAAAAGTACAGTATGTACGTTGCTGTGCCTCTGACCTGCGTTGGAGTTGAGCTCGTCGTTCTCTGACTCGGTCCCGTTCTGGCTGCCGGCTCCATGGAGGTTGTTCATGGCCATCAGCTTCATCTTCTGCAGCTTCATAGCCTCGGCCATCGCTGCAGCCGTCAGCCCTGCAGGACAACACATAAATACTGTACACAAATCACACGCATACACAGCAAAGAAACACACACACACACACACCTCAAATCCCAAAAATCTAATCCAGTGTTATTGGTCACATACACATATTCAGCAGGTGGTATTGCAGGTGTAGCGAAATGCTTGTGTCCCTCGCTCCAACAGTGCGGTAGTAGCTAACGATACACGACAATACACACACATCTCAAAGTAAAAGAATGGGATTAAGAATGTCGGAATGCTATTGACTAGAACACAGTAGAATACAGTACATACATATGAAATGGGTAAAACAGTATGTAAACATTATTCAAGTGATCAGTGTTCCATTATTAAAGTGACCAGTGTTCCATGTCTATATACGTAGGGCAGGAGCCTCTAAGGTGCCGGGTTGAGTAACTGGGTGGTAGCCGGCTAGTGACAGTGACTAAGTTCAGGGCAGGTTGCTGGACGGAGGCCGGCTAGTGATGGAAAGAACAAAATGCCCTACAAGATAATACATTGGCAGATGTTCATACAGTATCACTGTAATACAGGCCTTTTGCAGCTCTTTAGAGTAGAACACAACTTGGATGCTGTGTCATGCTTTTTTAAAACTCTTTCAGTCCAAGCATGTGTACTTGGTCTCCAGAGACATGTCTATAGAGGAGCCAGAGTGAGGCTTTCACTGGCCCCAGGCCTCCCCTGACCCCTCCAATCCAGGGACAGCTGAGGAGAGCTGGGGCCGCTGATGGCGGTAGGGAGGGTCCCTCCCCGTCCGTCCCAGGAGAGCACTCTCTCGCTGAGTCTCTCTAAGAAGCCCAGCTACCTTCAGCTCATCAAGGGCTCCACAGCCCCGGAAGCCATCATCACTCTGCCCAATTAGGCCCCTAATTAATTCAATTAGACGATGAAGGGACACATTAAGTAATTAATTAAATGACGACGCAATGCCTTCTTGCTTTGCCGTGATCTAAATTTCTTTGCAAATCAGGACAAAAAAATAGACATCTTTTTCATTTTCTCCCCAGGTTCATTCAGACAGTATATGTCACCTTGATCTAATTCATTAACGGAATCGCCTCGAACGGAATGGGAGACGTGTAAAAAAAAATATTTCAAAAATGAAGAGAAAAAAAAGCTCATTCATTTATCATTTAATTTTGTTGGTATGAACATGAACACTTAAGTTACTTTCCCCGTGAAGGGAAGAGAGTCTGATCGGAACCCCATTACTCCAGCGCTGTCAAACACCAAAGGCGGAAAATTAACTGTGCCGCTCTCGTCGGCCAATGTTTCTCAATTCCACTACACACGGCAAGGCAAATAAACCAGCAAATTATTCTAACTTGAAAAAATATAGACAGGCACAGATAGAGTGGGAGAGGAGAGGGAAGGGTATGGGGGGGGGGGGTTAAGACAAATGAATCTCTGTCCTTACATTTATATTTAAAAAACAAGCTCTATTTCTATTTTTATGCATCCCGGCCCCTCTCTTCCAAGCGTGCCTGAGGAAACAGGCGAAATGTTTTCAATAGCTACATTTAAACAAAATGTCATGATGATTGATTCATTTTATTATGAGTTCATTTTGTTGCCTAATCCCAGACAGTCAGAGGCACAGCTGCAGCAGCTTGGAGGGAAACTCAAACCTCTTCTTGAGCACTGAATTAGCTGTCGACGTGTGGCCGAGGGGGGAAACAGGAGAAAAACAGCTGACAACAACATGGAGGGAGCACGACGTCAACTCTGCTAGTGCCGTAAAAGCTTGGCAGAGCCGTCCGTTATATCGAGCCTTATTTTTGGTGGGATTTGAGGATGCACTTGGGGGGAAGAAATACTTGCATGCTTGAAATTCATTCTGTCATGAACTACTGTAAAGCCTTGTCTAAACAGAGAGGGCAGAGCCAGAAGGTTTAGGCGAGCTCGGACATTTTCCCATATCTGATCCTATGATCTTCTAACGCGTCTAGCCTACTAGGGTCACTGAGGATTACTTGGCTTATATGGAGCTACAAATTCTAATATATGCTAAGAGTTTGTCACTCTCGTCATACAAAATCCCTTCTTATTAGAGTCTTGATTCCACTAATTCTACATATGTAAACGTAAGTACATGAACAGGATGAGCTTGCAAGCCAAAGTAAGGTAGCAAAGCTACAAAACTCTGCTTCAATTTGAAGCAGCTGTATCGAAAAGAACACAGATCTCATCTCGTTGGCCCTCACCATAAACGAAAAGTGATTGTCTGTGTCTCTGTGATCTCTCATCACTGCCTATGCTCTCTCTGTCAACTAACCTTCAATGAATGAACAAGTCGTACGGTGGATGGCCTGTTTATGCCCAGTCCAGGCCAAGTTCTCCCTGAGAAGGTAAAATTAACTCAAAGCTTATTATGCACTACAATAGTCTATAGCAGCTCTGATTGAGGTGAGAGAGAGAGGCAATCAACAACCACTGCCTAGCAGACCACATCGAGAGCATAAAATACCACAACAGAGAAAAAAACCACAATCAGTGCATTGTCTTTACACATTTTTCCCCCTCCTGATTTTACATGGAAGACGAGCCTGCGAGATCAAACAGGGAACGTAACAGTAATTGATGTTTGAGTAAAGTCACGACCCACGGAAATGGGAGCCCGCGGATGAAAGGGGAGCGGCGTTTTCCAGGGGTGGACAAACAGATTGCTTATTGTTTGCCTTTCATAGCGCTCCTCAGATGTAGAGGACCCCGGCCAGCCCCCACTTTGAGAGGCCTGGCCCTCAGAGTCAGCCCTGCCAGATGAGTGTAAGGCAGTCAGGCACATCGGACTGGACGAGCCATCCATCCTATTTTCTCTTTTCAAGCCCCATCCTCCCTTTCTCTTCGCATCAGATTGGGAGGGGCCATTCTTGCGGCTAATCGTTAATCTGGCTGGGATGGTCTGGGGCGTAGTCCTACCCTGTTACCCTGGGCAGGTTACAGAGGGCCTTTGTGGTCTCTCTGGGGTCAGACACAGGCCAGAATTCCTCCCGTACATTCAGTATTGGCTTTTGTCAGGCCCAGCCCAACAAGGCGTCTGTTTAATTAAAGGGGGGGATACCTGGTCAGGCGGATTCCATAGAAAAAAAAGGTTCATTCCATTCTTTTGATCTTTGTAGTAGAGGTCTGACCCAGCACTGTGGCTATTGATTTTAATAAAGACACTGGTATTTGCTGGTCCGTTTGGATATTAATTGTGCAGCAGAGACATGAATCTATGGCCACTGGAGGAAGACAGTAAAGGAATGCAGATATATTACGTTTACACAGTCCCTTGTCTTTTATTTTTTATCTTCCTGTCATTATAATCAGTACCACCTCCAGCCTTTTGGGGCCCGACGTGAAATTTGGTTGCCATGGAAATCTGCTGATGCACTACCAAATATTGAAATGGCCCGATGGACAATTTCTTAACTTCACCGTTGTCGGCGAGCAATTTGATTGCAAAGAAAACAAGTCTGTCCGGGCACCATGAACAACGTGGGACGGAGCTCCTCCCTCCCTCCCTCCCTCCCTCCCTCCCTCCGTCCGTCCGCGCAAAATAAGGCACCTGCGCAGGCTGCTGTACTCCACAACAATGCTGAAGAATTGACAAGACAATTGGGCACAAGATCAAGAGGGAAAACTGAGACTATTACACACTACAACCAAACAAAGGTTTGTCAAAGTGTTTTCAAGCAAGTGAAAGTTGTGAACATGTTGTCAACTGTTAAGGACAGTTCAACTGCCGTCACAAAGACACCGTATATTCATCGTAATGCCGCCGTTGAATTTGTGCCGAGTTTCACGTACTGTCAAGGCCACTCGGTGCTTATAGTGGTGTTTAGGATACTGATGTTTTCATCATTTGACCGCGCGTATTGGTGGTTGGTGTACTTTCGTTTTGTTGCCGATATCAAAAACAAGCTGTTGCCATGTGCCAGCACCGAACTTTTCTTGAACAGTTCAATTTGTGTGTGTTTTCTTTTGTGTTTTTACATATAACCTACAGTATCATAAACGAATGAAAATGCTATTGTTATAAATGAAATGAAATGCAAAATCGTATTCTAATGTTACTCGAGGCCTTCATAAAACACCACCAAAACATATAGCGTTTATTAATTACACTGTCAGAATGACTGAAGGGGGGTGTCCATCAAGGCACAGCAGTTCTAATGTTAAATTACTTTTAAGCCTTGAGACAATTGAGACGTGAATTGTGTATGTGCGCCATTCGAAACGGCGCAGTGTAGTAGGTGCCAGGTGCACTGGTTTGTGTCAAGAACTGCAACGCTACTGGGTCTTTCCCGCTCAACAGTTTTCCGTGTGTATCAAGAGTGGTCCACCACCTGAAAGACATCCAGCCGACTTGACACACCTGTGGGAAACATTGGAGTCAACATGGAACAGCATCCCTGTGGAACGCTTTCAGTCCATGCCCCGATCAATTGAGGCTCTTCTGAGGACAACTCCATATTAGGAAGGTGTTCTTATGTTTTTACACTCAGTCTATATATAATATACATTATTTTTGGGGGTCGGGCCCCCTAACGGCCGCGGGGCCCTACGCGCAGTGCGTAGTCTGCGTATCGGAAGAGGCACTGATTTTAATGCAAGGGAATTTTCCATCATGAAGCTTATAACACGGACAGCAGTGCACAGCTTATTCTATCTAAAGTCCTGGGGGGGCCGACAATTCGCACGGATATCGAGTCAGTGCGTGGAGCTGCGGTGTTCATATATGTAGCAGTAGGTGTCGCAGCCACTGTCTCTCTCACTTCAGACATTCACTTAAAGGCCATTACAAGCATACAGAGGACTAGAACTCCATTGAGCTGGAAGGTCTCGCTCAAAGCTCTCTTTCGGTCCAAACAATTCCACCAGAGTGGCTTAACAATTGTACATGTGAATTCATACAAAGGAAAGGGAAGGGAAAAACACTGATTGCCTGTGAGAACAAGCCTGCAGAGATTGTGTTTTTCAGCCAAAATGGTGATTTGTGTTCATCTCAATTCTCAGCTGCATGCGTTATCGCATTTTACATTTCTCCTTTTCAATGGGGAGAGTAACATCTTTTCTTCACTCTGACAGAGTGTCCCAGGAAAAAGTATCAGATTTTGTGTGAAAGGGAAAGAGGGCAATGGGGGTTGAAGAGGGGGGGGGGGGGGGGCACAGACTCTGCCTTTGATTCTCAACACAGTAAATATGACCTTCCTATTCCGCGTTTTCAAGTAAACTGAGATTGTGGGAAGGACAAAAAAAGGAAGGGGGTAGGGTACACTGTATTTAATTCACCTTTGGAATTTCCGAACAGCGGAACAAGGAGGAGACGAATGCACAACAAAGAGAGATGGCTCCGAGGCGTAATCAAACCCCCGTGCATTCTACAAATGTGGTGAGAATCCCAGAAATAGGACAAGATGGAGGTGGCTATTAAAGCCAGGATTACCTGCAGCTTGTGGCCTTGTGCTGTTCTGGACCTGAGCGGAAGACTGCTGGGACATGACATGTGTCCACGTTCTCCACCATACTGCAGTGTTACAATACGACATACAGTACTAGCTCTGTGCTGCAAAAACGGGCCGCGTCAGTCGAGTGTCCCAATGCAGACATTCAATAAAGCCACTGGGCTTTCAAATGCAAAGCTTAGCGGAATAGAAGGTCCATCGATTGAGCTGGAGAATCTGTGAGAGAAACCCAGCCTGTTCTCCACCATACTGTAGTATAGCTGTTGGGAGCAGAGTACCTTAACGAAGGCTGTAATTAGTCCTAATTAAGTCAGACCCTAATGTTGAGGCGTGCCGTTATGGGAGAGCGCGGCGCAGTAGGAGAAGTGGGAGATGGGGGTGCCATTGTCTTGTGGGGACGCACACACACACACAGACACACACACACAGACACCCAGACACACACGTAATGTCATATACTCTATGGATCATCAAAGATTGACCCATTGGCCCATCTCTCCACCAGACTACATGTCAATATTCTCCGGTCAGATACCAATGACAGGGAGATTTTTCAATATTACAATAATGTAATATAAAACACGTATTCATTTGATAACCTTATCTTTGATCACACATCTGTCAATCAATCACCGCTGTCTCTCTGTCGACTGTTGACATTGGCAGGGGGGTGTGTGCAAGGGACACACCAACCAGCCAGTGATTTGAGTCTTTTAACACATGAGCTGAATCTCAGATGTAGCTTTGGAGGAGTGTGAAGAGGCTGAGTCCTGGAATAGAAATGCCTGTTTGCATGACACGGGCTGGGGAGGAGACTGGAGAGGCCACCGTGTCTTCATGACACGGGCTGGGGAGGAGACTGGAGAGGCCACCGTGTCTTCATGACACGGGCTGGGGAGGAGACTGGAGAGGCCACCGTGTCTTCATGACACGGGCTGGGGAGGAGACTGGAGAGGCCACCGTGTCTTCATGACACGGGCTGGGGAGGAGACTGGAGAGGCCACCGTGTCTTCATGACACGGGCTGGGGAGGAGACTGGAGAGGCCACCGTGTCTTCGTGACACGGGCTGGGGAGGAGACTGGAGAGGCCACCGTGTCTTCGTGACACGGGCTGGGGAGGAGACTGGAGAGGCCACCGTGTCTTCATGACACGGGCTGGGGAGGAGACTGGAGAGGCCACCGTGTCTTCATGACACGGGCTGGGGAGGAGACTGGAGAGGCCACCGTGTCTTCATGACCCTGACCAACCTCTCTCTCTCTCTCTCAGCATGCTGAAACTCCCTCAATGTAATCTCATCATACAGTACTCTGATCTTCTGTAAATTACATTTTTACATTTTAGTCATTTAGCAGAGGGGGGGGGGGGGGTCGCTTATCCAGAGCGACTCATAAAACTGCATTGTTGGATAAGGGCTCACCTTAAGGTGAAATACCTGTTGTATTCGGCGCATGTAACAAATCAAATTTGATTTGACGTACAGGAGAAAATAGGGCGCAGTGCCTTGCTCAAGGGCACATCGGCAGATTTTTCAACTAGTCGGCTCAGGGATTTGAACCAGCAGCCTTCCAGTTACTGGCCCAACGGTCTTAACCTCAAGGCTACCTGCCGCCCCTCATATATTGTACATACAATATGCGACACGTTCTCACACATACTACATGTGCGTCAATATACTAAGTATGTTGTGCAAATGGGGGGGGGGGCGGGGTTATGACAATAATAACTACATAAATTACTTTTCTGTTCTGTGTTAAGACTGGTGCATTTTTTTTAAAGTGCTAGTCAATTCTCATCTATTGACGTGGTATGGAAATGAAGAACGTGTATGAAACAAAATGTGGGGGGGGTGAATATGTCCCAGTAGCAAATCCTTAAATCTTTGTCTTATGTCCTATCCCTTTAATTGTCTGCATCTAACGTTAAAGATGAGACTTTCCACCTGCTCCTTTGTTGAACAAAAGCAGAGCCTGAACCTTTGTCTTATCCCTTTAATTGTGTGCAAGTGTGTTCGTGTGAGTGTGCACATACATGCGTTTGTGTGTGTGTGTACCCCGCCTGTACATGCATGTGTGTGTGTGTTTATGTGTGTGTCAGGGTTGGGCTCAATTTTAATTGAAGGCGGTCAAATCAGGAAGTAAACTAAAATGACAATCTCAATGATCGAGAAAAGGGCATTTATTTTAAGTGACTTCTCAATAAAGTGAAAAGTCGAAGCTATTTATTTAAAACGTTTTCAAAATCCAATTTTTTTTACTGCCTTCAGCCCAACCATGGTGTGTGTGTGTGTGTGTGTCCGTGTGTGTGTGTGTGTGTCCGTGTGTGTGTCCGTGTGTGTGTCCGTGTGTGTCCGTGTGTGTGTGTGTGTGAGTAGGAGGGACGCTACTCTCTGCGTCGTCCAAGTGGCCACAGGACACAGGCAATAATTAGCAGACACAGCAGCAGCAGCTTGCAGTTTTATATTACATCAAGGTAAACTCACACTGCTAGGAGAGGAGATGACTTATATCAAACGGGAATACGCTGTTAATTAACTCCCTGCCGTAGCAATCACTTCCTCTGTTTCTGCTATGGACTTAACCATCGCTGGCTTTCAGCACGTATCCATGTACCCCCCCCCCCCACCACCACGGTCTTATTGGAAGAACGGACACAGCCTTGTAAATGGCTGTTTGAATGGGAAAGTCAAGGACGATGTGAGCTCAAGCGAGAGTCTGAGGAGTCAAGTGTCTGGACTGTGCCTCCTCACTCTTAGCTGGGACTTTCTTTATCGTGGTCGGAGCCTGGTCTGGTTTGCTCGGGGAATGGGATTCGGGTTGGTACGTGGGAGTGCTGATCTGGACGTGTCATCAAACAGTGGTCCTGGCGGGGAGGTGGGCCGTGGGTGGCAGAGCAGGAGTAGATTAATAACCCTGGCTGTGCACAGGGCTGTCGTGTTCAGGGCTCAGGATGCAGCAAGGCCTTATGGGGGCCAAACCCAGCGTGTCTCCCGACAGGGGATGCCAGAGCACGACTGGGAGTCAGAAAGCCAGAAACACGTCTCTGTGTGTTTTATTGGTGTTATTGCTTTTTATAAACTGGGTGGTTCGAGCCCTGAATGCTGATTGGCTGACAGCCGTGGTACATCAGACAGTATACCACAGGTATAACAAAACATTTATTTTTACTGCTCTAATTTCGTTGGTATCCAGTTTATAATAGCAATAAGGCACCTCAGGGGTTTGTGGTATATGGCCAATATACCACAGCTAAGGGCTGTATCCAGGCACTCCGTGTTGCGTCGTGCAAATAGAGCAGCTCTTAGCCATGTTATATAGGTCGTATACCACACCCCCTCGTGCCTTATTGCTTAATTATACACACGCAGGCATGGTTGCACATAGCACGTACGCACACGTGCACACACACCACTGTTGCATTTGTGGCCGTCTGCAGCGAGTGTAAAGAGGGAGAGGGAGCTGAGACCGGCACTGATTTCTAGGCATCCCTTTAACCCCAGGAACTCGTTAATGTTTCATGAAAAGAGCCACTAGAGTCCTCACTGGCTGACTCACAATATCACGACTTAGCAGAAATAAATGGGCCAAGTGTTCAAAGAGTAACAAGACTTTGCTCAGTGGGCAGAAAGTGAGTAGAGAGCACTTTTCTTCCCCACACATAACCCTCTCTCTCTCTCTCTCTCTCTCTCTCTCTCTCTCTCTCTCTCTCTCTCTCTCTCTCTCTCTCTCTCTCTCTCTCTCTCTCTCTCTCTCTCTCTCTCTCTCTCTCTCTCTCTCTCTCTCTCTCTCCATCCCCCTGCCCACCTCATGCGCTCAGACTTCTTATCCTGTAGGTGCCTCCCTGGAGCCCCTCAAATGGACTGGGGCAAAAAAGGAAAGAAAAACCCACCAGCGTTCCCCTCCTTCATCTTCTGACGGCCCCCAGCCCGCATGCTCTCTACCTGTCCTTTATCCCTTCATCTCTCTCGCTCTAACTCATTCTTCATGTCACTCTGTCCCAGTTCACTGAATGATCTCTGTGTCTCTGGCTGGTCACCTAACTTATCACACACACCCGACTGCCTTTAACCGCCTACATCCACAGTTGTCGAAAGACAAAGACACTGTTCGGGATGTTTTTATACAGCTAGGAGGGGAACAATCTGCGGTGGTTGCAGTGTTTAAGGACTTTCCATAGTTAGGTGAAATCGTTTTCCCCCTCAGCTCTGCGTGGGCTTCCTCAAGCTACTGTAAACTTGCTGGTCTGCACTTAGCTGAGCACCTTAATTAACTAGCCTTATTAATACTGCTAATTGCGGAAGAACAAAGGTTTGTACCTCCCTCCTGCTTCAAAGGCAGGCCTGGGCACATGGATCATTACAAACAGACCACCCAACTGTCCCAGAGGACTCCTGCTGTTTATTTCCCAGCTAGAAGAGCAACAAGACCCAACTTTATAGTTAACCTTGAGCGCTGTGTCTGATCTGCCTTCGATTGGACCGGGCCCCTCACCCTTTCATTCCACCTCCTTTTAACAACGGGTTCAGCAGCGTCAGAAGATGAAGGAGGGAAACGCTTGTGTTTTTTTTTTCCTTTTTTGCCCCAGTCCATTTGAGGGGCTCCAGGGAGGCACCTACAGGATAAGAAGTCTGAGAGCATGAGGTGGGCAGAGAGAGAGAGTGAGAGAGAGAGAGAGAGAGAGAGAGAGTGAGAGAGAGAGAGAGAGAGGGGGAGAGAGAGGGAGTAGAGAGAGAGAGGGGAGTAGAGAGAGAGGGGTGTAGAGAGAGAGAGGGAGTAGAGAGAGAGAGGGGAGTAGAGAGAGAGAGGGGAGTAGAGAGAGAGGGGAGTAGAGAGAGAGAGGGGAGTAGAGAGAGAGAGGGGAGTAGAGAGAGAGTATATAGAGAGAGGGGAGAGAGGAGAAGGGAGTAGAGAGAGAGAGAGAGAGAGAGAGAGAGAGAGTGAGAGAGAGAGAGAGAGAGGGGGAGAGAGAGGGAGAGAGGGGAGTAGAGAGAGAGAGAGGGGAGTAGAGAGAGAGGCGAGTAGAGAGAGAGAGGGGAGTAGAGAGAGAGAGGGGAGTAGAGAGAGAGAGGGGAGTAGAGAGAGAGGGGAGTAGAGAGAGAGAGGGGAGTAGAGAGAGAGGGGAGTAGAGAGAGAGGGGTATATAGAGAGAGGGGAGTAGAGAGAGAAGGGAGTAGAGAGAGAGAGAGAGAGAGAGTGCAAACACAAAGAAAGTGGGCGGAATGTGTGCATTATCCACCAGCAGCTCATGTGCGTACAGCACGAGATGCGTGCCCCCCTTTCCGTGACTTAATGAATTGATTGCTAACATAACCAAATTACTGGTCAAGTTGTAAACCCCAAAATTCCAAAATATACTTATTTTTTCAAAGAAAGCCATTTGTTCGTCTTTGGGAAAAAATCTAAAGGAAGCAGAGAATGGAAGAAGAAAAAACACAGAGGAAAAATGAGTGAGCCATGCATGATGATACTCCTGGCATCTGAGAGGGGGTAAGTCTGTCCAAACGGCTCTAATGTGATTGATGAGCACAGCAGTCTCCCTCCCTCCCTCTCTCTGTCTCTCTCTCACTCTCTCTCTCTCATACAGCCCCCCACCCGCTCTCTTTCTCTCTCCCATCATTGGCTCCTCCACTCCTAACTCTCACCTCCTCTGGCTGACTGGGGGGAGAGAAAGGAGAAGGAGAGAGGTTGGGAAAGCAGGCAGACAGACAGACAGGCAGAGGCACTCCTAGTGAAAACAGGGGGGGGGGTGGCGCACACTGGAGCCGAAACAATAGTGACAGGCGCACTGGCTGGGGGTTTGCTGGTCGGATTAGCTCCAATAGCCATAATAAATGAAACAAGAGGATGAAATAAAAACAAGTCCACACTGACTGAAGGCTGGGCTTATGGGAAGTGGCAGCTCCACTGGCCCCCAGGCTCTGAATTAGTTTTGCCACTCGATAATTTGACTGATTCACTTGAGTGGCCGGAGAGGACGTTTTTTGGGCCTGATCTCGGTGTAATCGAGTAACCTGGCTGGTGATTTACCCCACGGGCGCACGGGCTCTGGACGGGGACCTGGGACAGAGGAGAGGAGAGACAGGTGGAGGAGAGCGAGAGAGGGGCTGCCCTGGCTGGAGCACAGAGCTCAGAGCAGGTAGCAGCAGTACTTGTTGGGCCCAACACTTGCACGGTCACTTAACTCCTCTCACGTCACTGCTTCATGCCTCAGTTCTCCTGCCTGGCCTGGATTAGATATCTCCCCCTATCTCGCCAGATGTCTCCCATAAGAGTGTATTGCGTGCGTGCTGGTACATCTATGTGCGCATCCATTCTCTATGCGTGCACGTGTGCATGTGTGAATGTGTGTGAGAATAAAGCTGTGTTTGCATCTGCCCAGCAGAGGTCCCAGTAAACTCCAGATGAGTGGTGTGATAGTGGGACGGGACAGGAGCCTACTGGCTCTTCTTTAACAACGAGAATGGGGAGGCAGGGGGGGATTTTCTCCTGTGTAGCGGCAGCCCAGGAATCTGTCAGAATCACTGCAGAAGATGGAAGGGAAGGGAGAGGGGGGGGGGGGTGCACTGCTGCCTGTGTACTGCAGTTGAAGGGTAACCTTTACTTAACCTTTCATATGTCGAAAGCACATTTCGCCACTGACTTATTAATTTGGACAAGGTCGCCTTTTTCCCCCTTCGTTTTAATACCAGATTAGCGGCGCCAGATCGTGAACTTTGATGTGGAAAATGTGCAGATGAGGGCTACTCTCTGGGCCACCGCGTAAAAATGAGCAGGACTTTTATTGACGTGCTATTGACAACAACAACAACAATTCTAAAGAGGAGAAATGTCAATGCTTGCTACACAAGAGTAACAAGCAGAGTAAGCACTAACATGTCAATTTACATACGGCGCTGTCAAAATGAATAATAGAATGTGCTGGATGCTGGTTTTCTTCTGCCCTGTTCAGGCAGCGGGGTTGATGGAACTGTGGAGGGCTGGCTGCGTAAAGGGCAGATGTCTGTCCCCAAAACCCCACTGCTGTCCTTCACGGAGAACCACACTGCTGTGTTCCACAGAGACACACACACTTCTTTCCTTCACAGAGAACCCACGCTGCTGTGTTTCGCAGAGAACCACACTTCTTTCCTTCACAGCAGATGCTATTTTAGGAATGTGACGGGCTTCACCATGCTTCACTCATTTTATATAGAAAGCAAAGAGATGAATATATTCCTAGACATGACGAGGAGGACATGACCTAAATAACACAAATGTATAACTTATACTTACACACCTTATCCGTGATACAACTTTTTTTTAATGGGGAAAACATACATTAAAAAATATATATATTTAAAGTCCCTTTCCTTACATTATTTTTTATAGTCATGCAAAAACATGAAAAAAGCTCCTGCACTGAGTAAACAGTAACACCAAAATCATTAACATCCTCTGTGTGATGATTTAAGGATTATGTCATTAACGAGAATCAAACTTTACCAAGATTACTGCAAAGTGATCTCACCCCAGGGTGACCACACGGTCTGTCATTACAGAGTGAGGGGAGAAGGGCACAGAATTACACAGAGCTAATCCCACCCGCACAACCTGGGGATTATTTCACAGAGTAGGAGACGATTTTACAGAGTAGGAGACGATTTCTTTTCTTAAGAGGCTTTTGCAACCTTTATGGAATGGGGGGAGCAGCCTTCATACAGACAGTATGTAGCCTGCAGCGACAACGACACACACACACACACACACATACACACACACACACACACGGGCCTGAGCGTGAGTCACTGACTTCAAACTGTCACTCATCTGGCGTCCCCTAATTAAGTGTCTAATTATAGAGCTAATACTGGCGACTGCAGCCACGATAAAGAGGACATGATGGCTACAGAAGACATACACAAACACACAGGGACACACACACACACCACCACCACCACCAGTTGGTGGGCTTCTCTGTGGATTCAAATCAAGGAATTACGTTTGAGTGACAGCATGAAGAAGAGAACTAGTCCTCACTACAGTGTGACCGGTACTACCATTTTAATGTTACCTCAAACCTCTATGGTGAACAGACAATCCTGCACTGTATGTTCGCAATCCACTTCCTGCTCGGGGGAAGGGCTCGATTGTGGTTGACACACAGAATAACTAGAATGTGACTAAGGAGGAGGAGGAGAGATATACTGGGCAACCCTGGGTTGTTCAGTATCTCTATCAGGTCATGAATGAGATACAGGAGGTGCTTTCAAATGTCACGATGAGAAGGAAAGTGCATCAGATAAGCTCATTAGGAACAAGTCAGATCGGGGCTCTGCATTCATCTGCACCACGGGGCAAACGTTTCACCGAGAGGAAAAAGAAGAGAGCCGCTCAGCTCGTGTTTTCGATCCTGTCCCTGCCCTGCAGATCAATAGGAAAAGTCAAGGATCCACAAAAGAGAACCACTGACTCCTGCATTTAAAAGAGGGAGGAAAATAAGTACTTAGTGATTTGCTTTGCATTGCGTGCAGCGTTTCTCCCTGTACCACTGGGCTCTCTCTCTCTCTCTCTGATCATAACCTCTTTGTTTTTACAGTCTCCTCCTCATTTACCAAGCCCATCCTGATCATTCCTGAGAGCACGTTTCCAGACAGCCAGATCACTGGAAATACAAATGAAAAGCCCCCCTCCCCCTCCTTCTCCACAGATCCTTCATTAAATACGGATTGGGGGCCACCCACCTACGTCGAGGCCTGGTGTTTAATTCTGCTCTGTGCGTTGGCAGGCGTGCGTCTCAGGGCCCCGGCTCTTTATCACAGGGATTTACAGACCCTCAGCGTCTGGCCCTCTCTCTTCTTCTTCTTCTCTCTCTCTCTCTCTCTCTCTCTCTCTCTCTCTCTCTCTCCCTCTCTCTCTCTCTCTCTCTCTCTCTCCCAGGACTCATAAACAAGGCCATGGGAGAGCAGAGTCAATGACGCCAGTGGGCCCCAGCCTAAGGCCAGGTAGGGTACCAGGCAGGGACGGACTGGCCATAGGGCAAATAACTGATGGGCTGGTCCATCTTTAGCCGAGTGGGCCAGTCTACAGTAAATCGTTTATATACCCTATAATTTAATGCAGAATGACCCTAATTCAACCAATAATTGGGGCTAGAATGCCTGGGCCCGAGAAGCTAAAGGTTGGCCTCGGTCTGACAATGATGATGATGAAGACTGTGACGGAGGTGACAAAGATCATGTTTGTGCCACGTGGGTCTTCTCTCAACAGCGGTCCTTGAGGTAGCCCTCCCAAGAAGGAGGAAGGCATGGATTAGGATAAATGTTGAGCACACAATGCTGGCTGGTTTACACCCTGATGCACCCCCCCCACCCCCCCCAGTTGATATCTATATTCCTGGCATCGCCTGGCTCCACTGCTCTCTCCCTCTCTCTGAAAGGCCTCTGTTCATTAGCATGCGCGAGGGCCAGGCTAGCCCATATGTCACTAAATAGAACCCCATGTTTTATTTATCCTCGGTTATTCTACTCAGAGACTTTAACCCCTTCAAGTGAGCGCGCGTCGAGCGAGGTACTGCCAAGCCCGAGCAGAGCATGCAAAAAAACATACCAACATACGGGGAAACAACGTCGAGACTGACACAGTATCAGCCAATACGGCGACCTGGGTTTGAGGAGAGGTCAGAGAGCAATGCTACCGCACTGTTCCAGGAAGTCAGGAGCGAGTGCCGGGGTTCGCTGTCAGAACTTAGCCGTGCGATTAAGAACCTGGACATCCTACATTTACGGTGAGATGAAGGTACTGCAATCTGTTCACTTGTACCAGCCAGGTAAATGTGACCAACGCTGCAAGGCAACAGTGGAGTATGGCTCTGGGTAACTGTGATTCCGAGGAAAAGAAAGGCGATCCAAAACAGTAGTTAAATACTATTTGTCAGAGTGAGGCCCAGGGAAGAGGGGGAGTAGGAGGCCCTCCTCCCAGGTTTGGAGGAGAGAGGAGGGGGGGTTAAGCAGATGGAGGACCAGTCCCCGGTGGGACATGTCATTCATCAAAGTCACCAGGACGGCCTGTTTTGTTTTCAGAGGGAGAGAGTGAGAGAGAGAGAGAGAGTGAGAGAATGAGAGAGAGAGAGGCAGGTGGTTCTACTTGGGGTTCCGTGACAGCCTGCATGACACACACAACATCTTTCCTGTCTTCATATCCTGCTCTGCAAAAAGTGAAACCACAGTTTAACACCTAAAACTCCTTAATAACCTATTGGGAGGATTAAAGGAGCGAGAGAAACACCATCACACACCTCTCTGGCTCTGACAGCTCACTCTCTCTCTCTGTTCCTCCCTTCATCCCTCTATCTCTCCATCTCCCCCCTGACCCAGATTGCTCCAGCAGTGTAGTCAGAGGCGGAAGTCACGCTTTACATGATGACTGTACTGTGTAGTGAGGATGGAATCATTATGCCTGCTGTCGGAGCTCCTCCCCTCCTCTCTCCGGCGTGCCAGGGGCTTAGGATGTTTCTGTCAACAGCATTCCAGGAAACCAAACGCTCCAACAAAGCTCACAACACGTTGGTTTTGCTTTTGCTCGGCGCAACACCCCCCCCCCCCCCACCACCACCAGTGCGCTGACTCTAAACACGAGAGGGGAAGCTTTGAGAGTGAAAACCAGTATTCCCTCATGAATACTTCTTCTTTCTTTTATTTTCTTCCCGCTCACAAGGTGACGCTGAGCAGTGAGGTACAAAACAGAACTGCAAACAACCACTGGGGGGGGGGGGGGTATAAAGCTTGCTCATTTGTACGGATAATTATCGCATTATATGTTAATAACAAAACAAATGGTTGCTAGTAACTGAATGACAACTCCGATACAAAATCTGCTTTTTGACGTCTTCTGCAAAATGTTTCTACTGAAATAGGAATATATTGTTACTGCAGACTGTGTAGTCGCATATGCCGGATAGACGCAGGGAAATGTTTTTTTTTTTTTACAGGGTCAGGCATAGTAGCACGGCGCCGCTGGAGAAAATGAGGGTTAAGTGCCTTGCTCAAGGGCACGTCGTCAGATTTTTCACCTTGATGGCTCGGGGTATTCAAACCAGCAACCTATTGGTTACTGGCTCCAACGTTGTCAGCGCTAGAACTACAACTGCTGCTGCTATCAACTTCCTGTCAAAAACTCAAATATATTCATCAAGAAGCAGTAAACGCGAACTTCTACAGGGTCTCTAATCCGTTCAGGATTCACGAGGAAGATACCGTATTCATGTTAGGTATCTAGTGTGCCTTCAGAAAGTATTCCCTAGACTTAGTCCACCGTTTGTTGTGTTACAGCATGAATTCAAAATGGATTAGATATACTTTGTTTCTCAACCATCTTACACACAATACCCCATAATGACAAAGTGAAAACATGTTTTCATAATTTTTTTGCCAATTTAATGAAAATGAAATGCAGAAATATGACATTTACATAAGTATTCACAACCCTGTTAGAAGCACTTTTGGCAGCGGTTTCAAATGAGTCTTTCTGGGTGAGTCTCTAAGAGCTTTGCACACTTGGATTGTACAATATTTGCACATTATTCTTGAAAACATTCTTCAAGCTCTGTCAAATTGGTAGTTGATCATTGCTAATCAGCTATTTTCAAATCTTGCCATAGATTTTCAAGCCAATTTATGTAAAAACTGTAACTAGGCCATTCAATGTCTTCTTATTAAGCAACTTAAGCAACAATAGGTTATTGTCCTGATGAAAGGTGAATTTGTCTCCCAGTATCTGTTGGAAAGCAGACTGAACCACGTTTTCCACTAGGATTTTGCTTGTGCTTAGTTGTATTCCATTTATTTTTTTATCATTGACGATTACAAGCATACCCATAACATGATGCAGCCACCACCATGCTTGAAAATATAAAAAGTGGTACTCAGGGATGTGTTGTGTTGGATTTGCCCCAAACATAACGCTTTGTATTCAGGACATTAAGTTAATTTCTTTGCTACATTTATGGGGGGTTTTGCTTTTGGGCCTTATTGCAAACAGGAGGCATGATTTGGAATATTTAAATTCTGTACAGGCTTCCTTCTTTTCACTCTGTCATTTAGGTCAGTATTGTGGAGTAACTACAATGCTGTTGTAGGCTTGCAATAACAAAGGCGTTGAATACTTCTTCAATACTTCTTCAATCGCCTTTAGATTTTTTATACATTTTATAATAGGGCGTATTGTGTGTAGGCCAGTGACACAAAACCTCAGTTGATTCCATGTTAAATTCAGGCTGTAACGCAACAAAATGTGGAAAAAGTCAAGGGGTGTGAATACTTTCTGAAGGCACTGTAAATATGCTGTTTGCTTCTGGGAGAATGAGCAATGGAAATGCAGGTTGTCCCATGAACTCAATGAAAAGGCTTTCAGGAATAATGTCCCCCTGTCTGTGCTATCAAGAAATGGGAGCACCTTGAGGATTTATTTTTATTTTTAATAATTCATCATTTAAAAAAAAAATATTTAAAAAACGCTGAAAACATTTGTGTCTAAAACAAAACATGTACTGCTTGGTCGTTAAAGGTAAAGAAAATAATATCAAAACAACAAAAAGGTTGCGTTTAATTATCACATTAAACTACATGTGCGAAAGATACAACTCATTTGCCACCAATATCGTCTCTAACTGTGTCTCGTCGTCTGACAGACACGTGGATGAGTTCTTCTATTACCCGGGTTGAGTAAAACACTGAAAAAAAAACGTAAATGATTTTTGATGTGCATTTTAAAGAAGTTCCACCCACGGCAAGAGAGGAGAACAGTAACACAGGGCATCTGAAATCAATCACTAGCATGGCTAACTGACTGCTCTGGCTCCTCGTCTGCACAAATCAATATCCTTACTGGCCATTGTGAGGACTAAATTGCCGCCACCATCAGCAATTCAAAGAAAAAATATATTAAGAAAAGACAAGCAAAAAGGTGCTTAACAAGACAGAACCTATAGTTTGCTGTAGGTACACTTTTCAAATAGACAGCTAAATGCAAAACACACAGAGACACACACAAAACACACAGACACACACAAAACACACGCGTGTACAAACACACACACAGATTACACCTAAGCATAGTGACGGGCATGGTGTTGATGCAACAATGCTAACACAACTTCACCAAATAGACTCTTGCATACTGCAATTGTATAAAGAGGCGAGACGAGAAGGAAATGGCCTACGGCAACGAGAGAGAGAGAGAGAGAGAGAGAGAGAGAGAGAGAGAGAGAGAGAGAGAGAGAGAGAGAGAGAGAGAGAGAGAGAGAGAGAGAGAGAGAGAGCAAATGCATGTGTGAGAAAACGCTACAGAAATCCAATAGTGTAACCTCTGTTTGAGACGCAGTAGTGGCCAGTGAAGGACAGAGGAGAAAATCAATAGGAACTGATTTGCAGAAAGAGGGGGATTGGGTGGAGATGGGGGGGGGAGAAAGAAAGGCGCCGGGAAACAGAGACAGGGATCTCAAAAGAAAGATAACAGAATCGCTTTCATCAAAATGTGACAAATCCGAGGCTACCGTATAGGACACCTGATGGCTGTCTATTTTCGTCAAACCCGTTAAAATACATCATTAATGCGAGGTGGAGGTTAGCGAGTGGAGGGTAAATGAGCTTTTTTTATTGGGGTGCTTTGAGTGAGCTCACTGGAGGTTGTGTGCATGTTTAGGGTGGCTGCACATGGACGAGAGAGGTCTTACCTCCGGGCGACATGGATGAGAGGAGTCCGGGTGACAATAGGCCGTGGACACTGTGGGGAAGAAGCCTGGAGCTCTCCTGCATCGCTACCCCCAGGGAACGCTTCGGTGGGCGGCCAGGCCTGGAGCTACAGAGATGGGGAGAGAAGGAGAGGGGGGGGGGAGAAGGAGAGGGGGGGGAGAGAGAGAGAGAAAGTGAGAGAGGCAGAGAGAGAGAGAAAGGCAGAGAGAGACAGAGAGGCAGAGAGAGAGAGAGAGAGAGTCAGAGAGAGACAGAGAGACGGAGGCAGAGAGAGAGAAAGAGAGAGGGAGGAGGAGAGGGAGAGAGAGGGGCAGAGAGAAAGAGAGAAAGAGAGAGACAGAGAGAGAGAGAGAGAGAGAGAGAGAGAGGGAGAGAGAGAGAGAGAGAAAGATAGATATATATTACAGTCAATACACAGCAAATGATCTACTATTTAAATCTCTATCGCTCAGACCACATAGGCTCACAGTGAAAGAGTCCATTGATTCCTCCATTTACAATGGATTTTACGTTTCTCTAAATAGCATGAGTGATATGAGGACTGTATCAAATTGTCTAGCATTTAAATTGACAACAATAGACACTAAGAAAGAGTGAAAAATATTACAAATATTTCCATGACGATAGCTAGTCCAATTTCTATGAATTTTTGTTGTGGTCCGCCAAACGCACTCGACAGGCCTTTAAAACCCAAGAATTGTACCTATTATTTTTCAAATTATATTTCAAGCCTGTTGTGACACCTCAACAACACGTAGTGATTACTCTCCTCCTCTCATCACTCACACCAACATCTGTTTGCGTCCCCTCCGCACCCCACCCTACCGCCCCTCCCCCTTCCTGTCCCACTCTGGGGGGATTAGACAGAGACGGCAGGTAGACAGAGATCCACTCCACTGATAACTAACACACACACACACACACGCACACACACACACACACACACACAGAAAGCTTGATAATGATCACCTCAAAAACATATGCCTTGAAGTGCACAGGGGGACATTGCATATCCCAGCAAGGCCATATCTGATAAGGGGTCGCCAGCGTGCAGACACATTGTTTCCAGGGTTTGGTGTCTGATGGTGTAAAATTAGACTGAGATTCCTTCCCCCTGGGGCCAGGAAGTGAGAAACAAGTGAAAAACTTTCCTTAGGTTGCACAACCCCTCTCACACACACGTTCCCTTCCTTACTTTCCCCAACAGTAGCAGTCCTAAAGGGTGTACTAGACTGATAGGGCGCTTCTGTCGCAAAGACACGTATGTGAGAAGGGGCAGGAGGGAGGGAGAAAAGTGCTTGAAAAGAAGAGAAAAAAATGCTAATTTTAGCGCTGTATACGATTGGCCGGCGTCCAGAAACATGAACTAAAGAAGCGCTGTGTAGTTGTCTCTTTATGTATTTCATTAATATTGCAGTGGCAACAAACACAAACAGGACCACAGAGCAATCAGCATACAAGTGAAAGGGGGGGGGGTGTTCAATATAGGAACAAGTCAGAGTCGTCTTCAGAGACGTGGTTGGACACGAGTTGAAAAAGCAACACGAGACGCTCCAGATGCCATTACACTTGGCTGGCCTGGGACTCTGCTTTACAGGATAAAAGACGTGGAGCGGACTTGAACGGAGAACAGAGAGAGGACAGAAAGAAAAACCCAGAGAGACAAACGGAAGGCTCTTATCAGTGTTCCAAACAGAGTGTTGCCATTAGAACAAAGCCCATTCGCTGTGAAGCGTCCGTCTCGCTCTCTCGTTCGCCGTGCCCCCCTCGCTCTGTTCAACACAAAGGCGTTCACTCACAAGCTGCCACAACAGTCCCATTTTTGATTCAGCTGTTTGTTAATCCGCCTTTAATGTCTTGTCCTGCTCTTTTCTCTGGCCAGTTGATTCTGTTTTAAGTATGATTCACCTGAACACACACAGACAAGAGTAGCCAAGGACTCCAGACTGGAGACTCCAGACTTGGAGGAGTCACTCACCTCAATAGAAAATGAAGCAACTTATTTTTTTATTTTAACGTCAGTTAAAAAGTAACTTATAAATATTGACATGGGTCAGTAACACAGCCCTGAAATGGAGGTGTTTATCAAGGCACAGTTGATTTGTACTCCACCAGGAAATGACTCAGAGATACACTGACAGGTTTGCCGCTACCGTACCGTAGGCTTTAGCGTGTTCAATATACACCACTACTCAGCTCTGCTACAGTAACCCGACTCCACTGTGTGTAATTTTCGCTGTTGACCGGCCTGCAATTCCAGTCGATGATAAACTCCACGTGACCCTCGCACTGTTACACCAAGGAGGTGGCGGCAATGATCACAGTCCCCTATGGACACACCCTCAACCCCCCCCCCCCCCCCCATCCCCCATCCACCCTCCACCCCCAGATCCCCCCCCTACCCCCACCCACCCGGCCACCACCCCCAGATTCCCCCCATCCCCCACCCACCCATCCTCCACCCCCAGATCCCCCCACCCCCCCACCCCACCCCCAGCCATGCCCCTCATGACTTGTTGGCTGTCTGCATGAGCTGCACCTCGGAAAATGCAGAGCCCTACGATTGTCACTTTACTAATCCAATTAAAAACTATGAACAGCCAAGCGTGTAAAAAAAAAAAAAGAAGAAAAAAAAGAGAAAAAAAGAGCAATCAACATTAATCACTTTTGCGGTTGTAGTGAGCCTGTTACAGGAACCGCTCAATGAAGTCAACTGTAGTGTATCAAAGTCAGCCTTGCTTATTGCTCCGCACAGTCTGCAGGGCCCTGTCAGCTCACGATAGCGCAGGGCCCACGGTTTTTAAACTGCGTAATTAAGGCACTTTGGAGGTTCCAGGTTTTCAGCCTTGATTTGTTTCATCATCGTGCATTCGAGATTTTTTTTAACAGAAGGCTTCTGGGTATTTCATTTGAAATCGATTCAAATACAGATATACTGTACATCAGAGGCATCATGTCCATAGGGGGCACAAGAGCACGTAACCACTCAGATTTTAAAAAATGTAATTAAAAAATAGCAAATAGGACTCTAAGAGCAAAATACCATATATGCATGTACAGTACCAGTCAAAAGTTTGAACACACCTACTCATTCAAGGTTTTTCTTTATTTTAGTATTTTCTAGAATAATAGTGAAAACATCAAAACTATGAAATAACACATATGGAATCATGTAGTAACCAAAACAGTCTTTAAAAAAATCTAAATATATATGCCTTGATGACAACTTTGCACACTCTTGGCATTCTCTCAACCAGCTTCACCTGGAATGCTTTTCCAACAGTCTTGAAGGAGTTACCACATACTGTAAGCTGAGCACTTGTTGGCTGCTTTTCCTTCACTCTGTGGTCCAACTCATCCCAAACCAAACTTTTGACTGTGGTTCACTGCATATATATATATATATATATATATATATACACAGTACCAGTCAAAAGTTTGGACAGATCTTTTTTATAAATAATTATGATAAAATGTGGGCTTAAAAGTTTAGTTATTAATGTATGCATAATATATATATATACATTTTTCAGATGTTAAATTAATGGCTAAACTTTTAAGCCCACATTTTATCATAATTATTTATAAAAAGATCTGTCAGCTGAATTTTGCGGAGGGGGCAAACTGACTGGACCAGGCAAAGAGTACCCCCCCCCCCCCCAGGCTCCAGTTGATACTTTCAAGGTGCACCACGGAGCAAAGATATGTTAGATACAGTGCAGCTTGGGTATACGTTTAGCTTTTTCCCCCCTAGCACCACACAGCTGATTCAAATAATCAAAGCTCTATGATGACTTCCATATTTGAATCAGCTGTGTGGTGCTAGGGGGGAAAAACTAAATCTGCACCCTTTGGGGTCCCCGGGACCGAGTTTGGGAAGCACTGCTTTAGTGCGTGCAGACAGTACCATCAGTGGAGGAGCAGAGAAAGTGCAGTGAACCACACAGCGTTTGATTTGACTTCAACTGCCATTGATGGGCAGGACTCGCAGGCAATATGTTTGCAAATGAATTTGATCATTCTATGTAGGCTATTGATTCCTTCTTGATGAAGAAATAAAATGTAAATGTTTTGTTGTTTCTCTGTAATACGAGCCACCTAGCAATTTTATGACGTTGGCTTTAGCTAGCCAGCTATTGTAGATAGGTTTCCAATCTCCCAATTAGCTACCAAGTCATTTCAGGCTATCATTTAAGTTAGAATAGCTTGTCTACCTTAGCTGGCATGATTGATATACTTTAGAAAATGCAAAAATTGCTTTGATCCTTGGGTTATGATATTAAATACCAGTCGAGAAGTTGTACTAAAATCCTAAGGCATAAAGATTCTTAAGGAATCAGTGTGGATCATTAATTAAAATGACAGATGAACATGTACAGAGGTATGCAAATAACCCCTATGCGGTGAAAATGTATATATTTTACACAGAATTAGTCATAATGATTATGGCTCTGATTGAAGGAAAAGCGTGTTTCAGGGGTTTGAAACATTTCAAATTCTCTGACTTCTGGAAGGGAATCCATCCGGACATACTTTGTGCTCCCTCTAAAATAATGGGTGCATGACGCCCCTGCTGTAAATACTCACATACAATCCTTTATTCTTCTTCATTTGGATGCTCTGTCCTTTTTTCTTTTTCTTTCTTTTTTTTCTCTCCTTGAGTTACCTTGTCCCTTATCAGTCTCTATGAAGACAGGGTTGAGACATGACTTGTCCCTTATCATTCTCTATGAAGACAGGGTTGAGACAGGACTTGTCCCTTATCATTATCTATGAAGACAGGGTTGGGGCAGGACTTGTCCCTTATCATTCTCTATGAAGACAGGGTTGAGACAGGACTTGTCCCTTATCATTCTCTATGAAGACAGGGTTGAGACAGGACTTGTCCCTTATCATTCTCTATGGGGCAGGAGATCATTCTCTATGGACAGTTGGGGCAGGACTTGTCCCTTATCATTCTCTATGAAGACAGGGTTGAGACAGGACTTGTCCCTTATCATTCTCTATGAAGACAGGGTTGAGACAGGACTTGTCCCTTATCATTATCTATGAAGACAGGGTTGGGGCAGGACTTGTCCCTTATCATTCTCTATGAAGACAGGGTTGGGGGACAGGACTTGTCCCTTATCATTCTCTATGAAGACAGGGTTGGGGCAGGACTTGTCCTTTATCATTCTCTATGAAGACAGGGTTGGGGCAGGACTTGTCCCTTATCATTCTCTATGAAGACAGGGTTGGGGCAGGACTTGTCCCTTATCATTCTCTATGAAGACAGGGTTGGGGCAGGACTTGTCCCTTATCATTCTCTATGAAGACAGGGTTGGGGCAGGACTTGTCCCTTATCATTCTCTATGAAGACAGGGTTGGGGCAGGACTTGTCCCTTATCATTCTCTATGAAGACAGGGTTGGGGCAGGACTTGTCCCTTATCATTCTCTATGAAGACAGGGTTGGGGCAGGACTTGTCCTTTATCATTCTCTATGAAGACAGGGTTGGGGCAGGACTTGTCCCTTATCATTCTCTATGAAGACAGGGTTGGGGCAGGACTTGTCCCTTATCATTCTCTATGAAGACAGGGTTGGGGCAGGACTTGTCCCTTATCATTCTCTATGAAGACAGGGTTGGGGCAGGACTTGTCCCTTATCATTCTCTAGGAGAATGAATACAATAGAGAACGAAGAGACGTGGCTTCACAAGCTGGCCTGACATGTACGTCCAAGTGTTGTAATTAACTTCAAATACGATAAAGATATTTATTAGGCTATCTATTACTGCTGCCAACTTTGCCAAAGATACAATATTAGGGTTAGTAATTTGTCTAAACGCCCACAACCACCTCTAAATTCACAGATGAAGGTGTTGTAATACAGAGCAGGCCTACTGGATATTACAGAACGACGAGATATGTTATTCATGTATTCTGTCCTGTAATTATGGCCTAGGTGAAAAATGAAGGTCCCTTCCACCTGTGTCTTCCATCATAAATGATGATGGCATAAGCAGAACACCTGATACTGAAGAGGAAACCAATTAACTGGCGAGAAGATAATTAGCTAAAATGACAATTTCATTTTTCTGATGTGCTCACTGCAATACATTTCTTACTTAAATAAATGACCGTTTAAATCAAATTGGCCACCACTTTCCCATTGCATTAGAGGGAAGGTGCTCTTCAGGCCTATAATGTGTCGACTGTTCTACACTACTTTGTTGTGAGCCTAATCATGCAACAACAAGAAACAACAAGAAACAACAAGAAAAAAAGAATGAAGATAACGCTATGTCTGGCGTGGGTATCTCTCTCTCCCAAAAAAAAGAGAGGCTCTTGAAAAAGCATTAATTACCAGAACGTTCCGATAATGTGTGGACATTTCCGGAGAGGAAAGGGAATTAGAAAACACGACGGCGGAGCAGGAGTGGGGAAAGGTTCTGTGGGGTCAGTCCAGGGAGGCAGAGGCAGAGCAGCCCCCCCCCCCCAGAGAGTTGGCTGAACTGGAAACCCTGTACTGTTGAAACCTCTTTAGCAGATTAACCAGACATTTCCTCCAACGTCTTAAATGAGAGAGGGGGGGAGAGGGGGGCTTCCTTTAGAGGGTGGATTGTTTTCCATACACATAGCTGATTGTTGAAGTAAAGGAATTGGAAATAAAAGAATGGATGTTTTTCCTTCTTTTGGAGTCACTGACTCATTCCCCTCTCGCGCACTGGTGTCATTTTCGTATGCGGGTGATTGTGCGCTAACTTGGCCTTTTTCCCTCTGGAGACGAGAACTGTTTTCTTCTTTGGCTCCCGTTTAACTGAGCATTGTATCCCTGCGACCCTTTCCTAGCTGCCGGCAGGTGCTTCCTTGTATAAGCTGCACGGTCCTGCTGACTTTTTTGACTGACTCCAAGAACAGGATCTGCATCAAAGAAAAGGGCCTAAATGAGGTGGATAATTACAATTCTGCCGAGCTAGCCTCCGTGTAAACCCCCCCCCCGCTCTGCTTTAGCCATGGTGGTAGAAACTTGGGCTGGTATTTAATCAAACCGGAACTGTGGATCGATTTCATAGTGCTTAAAATTACAAAGACAATGTTTTGGGGAAAAAAAGTCTATACTTACGTTTTTTGCATGATTACGGAGTCGTTTTTTAAAATAGTTTTTCAACGTGTTGAATTTCATTAAAAAAAACTTCCCATAATCACAAAAATTATACAAAAAAAGCGAAGTAGGATTTTGTAAAAATCGAATTTGCATTTCATTTCATATTGACAGAGGGGTTCAAAGAAAAAAGGTGAAGTCACATTAACCCTCTGTCCCGCCACATTCTCTTGCCTTGACGCTCCCCCTGCCTACCATGCTCTACAGTACTCAGCTACTGGCGGTGGGTGTTCAGTACTGCAAGAGCATCTGACACCCAGGTGCCCTCCGAGCGTGAATACTGTACTACAACAGCCTCATTGGTGGGCATAATGCCCAACCCTGCTGCTATGCACCTCCATGTTTGCCCTCTCTGAAGCACACACACACACACACACACACACACACACACACACACACACACACACACACACACACACACACACACACACACACACACACACTCCTACCCCCACGCCCCTAGAGGGTCCCAATGGGCAGAAGGAACAGATGGCTGCGAAAAGTCATTCACACGTTCCCGCACGTTCCACTCACCAGAAAAGAAAAAGCCTGTCAATGCACTCGTCCCTACCAATCACTCCCCTCAACTCTCAGGTGGTATAACTGCGCCTCCCGGAGACTACTTAAAGTGGGTTACTAAGCACTTTTTAGTCCAAACGAATGTCGCAAATGTGCCCTTGTCGTTTTTTCCCCGTTTTTTTTCTTCAAAACGGTTCGTTAAATATTCATAGTGATCGGACACCTGCTCGTCTGCGCCTGTGCCTGGGTTACCCCTGGCACTCCAGGAAGACTGTCCTTTCACATGAGTGACGGCTCCACCCACTCTCCTCAATGACAAAGGCCACAATGTGTTGGTCAATATCTGCTATGGCACCATGCTGCACTAACTACTTGTGTTTGCGTCAAACAAAGACATTTCTCTTACACAAAGTGGAGACAGGGAGGGGGAAAGGTGGCGGGAGTCCACAAGTCCAGAAAACTTTAACCGCAGGGGAGAGGGGGGGGTGAGGAGGGAGCAGTGTGAAAGGGTTGAGAACAGGCTAAACAAAAATCAGATTTAAATTTTTTTAATGGGAAATTGTTTAAAAAACAACAAAGACGGCAGCCTGCAAAAAAAATGTACAAGTCAGGGTGCCTTTGAAGATATTTAATTAAAATCTAATCCTGCATTCTTAAAGGCTCACATAAATTAAGCTGTCAGTCAGGAGATTTATGCATTCACATTTGCATATTGCATACAATTCATCAATTACTCATGTTTGAGAGGCCTGCGTATCCCAGGGAGAGTGGCTGCCAGTGTGCCAGCGCAGTGAGAACGAGGCAGAGACGGAGAGCGGGAGAGGTGGGGCCGACAATACCCAGGAGAAGTCAGTCTCCATATGGCCACACACTCGACCAATACCGCTGAAACCTCCCCATGCCCATCCCACATATGGAAAACACTACTAGCTGGGCAATGCATGTAAACTGAAAAAGCAATGCGTGATTCAAATGTCAGACTGTATTAGTATTGTACAATGAACCCCATGACCACTACACTTTTGCTCAACAAAAAAAGGTAGAGGAAAGAATGACTCTGTGCTCCGTTTCGACTCGGCATTGCAATTATCATTCATCGCTAGTATTTTACCCAAGCATATCTAGGAGTTGACCACGAACAAGCCCTTTTGCCCCTCTGCAAGTCCTTG
>NC_088223.1:49229341-49239341 GCF_036934945.1 Oncorhynchus masou masou | reverse complement strand
CAGTGTGGTCTGCTCTGCACAGGGAGCATGTTCTGCAACCGGATGAATAACAAGACATGAAAACAAAGCTGTTTCAATAAAACAACATATGGACTTGCAAGGAAAGACAGTCTGTCGGGATTTCAAACTACAGCTGAACTTTAGGGACAGTCTCCACTAGAAGAGTGAGATATTTGTAGTCTGAATGCTGACAGGCTGGGCTTTGATCTCCACAGGGTGTAGGTGTGTGAAACCCCCCCCAGACCTAGGGACTAACCAAGCCCCACCATACCATACCCTACCCCCCACCTCCCCAACTCCCGCCTCACTTCCGCACCCTACCCCACCTGTGGAAACAAGGAACCTGACAGATTGGCCCATCCACAGAACTGAAACAGAGACACCATTCACAGGGGGGGGACACTTCACTGACCAAGGGTGACAGATTTTGAATGCGCATCACTCCACCCCGCATCACCCCCCCCCCCTCCTGTCCCTCGCCATTCCTCCTGTGCTGGTGGCAAACCTGTAATGAATAAATTGCCAGATTAGCATGGGATTAGAACGTGGAATATCTGATGCGCTGCGACCTGGAGAGCACAAGCCAGGGGCCAAGGGGCAGGATTTGCCACTGTTTACAAGGCAGGAGGTCAATGGTTACGGGTTGAGGGGGCTAAGACTCATTCGCCCGATTGACACCCCTCGTTAAGTTATTGAGTTATTCAAACGCCACTGCTCCTGCGTTTTTGCAATTCCAAGGGACGCTTCATGCGTACACATTTGCATTCAGGCAATAGCTAAATACCTAAATGAATCCCCTAACCCATATTTGTAATCGCAATGCATTGGCGAGGTCTCAGGGTCACTCTGACCCCATACTGTTTCAAACAAATTGCAACAGCCTGAGTTGATTAAATGCTTTTGATTCCTCTAACAGCTTACACACCATTTTGAGAGGTGCTGGGGGAAAATGGTGATTTGTATCAAAGGCCCATCCGCTCCCCAGAGATAGGGACTAGCAGAGGACAGAGGGATCTAGCAACACAGATACTAACTGTACAGCTAGAAGAAAAAAAACGCCACCTAGCAGAGAAAAATACCTATTGTTCTGAGCGTACAACTAGCCATCTGGGTGGGTTATGGAGTGGCCATCATCATGTACCACATAATAGGGAAGCAGGCAGAATAGACAGACTGTTACAGGGGGGATGGCAGCCTGCTGATATGGCATGCTGTCAGGTAGACAGCTCATAAATCATTCATCCACAACATGGTGCTGCTGATGAATCCTCTTCTCAGTCCTCAGGCCTTTACCCATCATGCCTCTAGTATTGACTCCCATTTTCCTCCATATGTTTTGGGAAACAGTGCTATGACAACAAAGGGTGAGCTGGTGCCTGTTTCAGGAGCCACTCAGAGGCAGATTAGTGACCCCCGGCTGGAACAGTGTCTCTCTCTCTCTCTCTCTCTCTCTCTCTCTCTCTCTCTCTCTCATGTCAAACGTCTCCGTTTCTATGTGTCACCACATCCTCCTTGCTATTCCTGCAGCAACTACAGTTGCCATGCATGGCTATTAACAAGGAGCTATGACCTCCGTACTGGATTTATAACATTTATGTGGATCCTAGACTGGATCTTATTTACATAGTCCACATAATGTGCACGAGGAAAGTGAAATGTACTGTATGGTTAATCTCGGCTAACCCAGAACTAGAATCTTGCGTTTAAAAAGTCTGTCCACGAGAGAAAAGGACAACATTAACCCATTACACATTACTACGCGACATCATTCCAAAGGGTCCCAATTTCAAGCAAAAAAAAGGTCCTTTTCAGTAACCCTTACAATGTACAGTACATCGCTGCGATCATAGATTCATTCATACAGTATATTAGCAGTGTGCCAATAGGATTCTAGCCCTCCTTAGTTTACATAAATAAAGTCACTCAATCCCCCCCCTCTCCCACTTAGGTAACCATGGTGATATTCATCTGATCAATTTCCTGTCGTTGCCTGCGCGTCCTGCTAGGCCATAAACATTCATTAGCCACGCTCGGACACTCGCTAACGTGTTTGGCCAACAGATTTAAAGAGCGCACGCAGGAACACGCGCTCCAGGAGACATGGCCATTGGATTGTTTGTCATGGTTCACAAGTCACACAATCAAGTCAATAGGGTCTACGATTGTGGTGGCTTAAATTAGAGATGTGTGACATGTGCATCGGCTAGGTATCAGCAATTAGTTGCAAATTGCCCTCATCTTGTGTACAGAGTAATATTACACATTATTAATACACAACTCAGAGGGTCTCTAGCCAAGACTGGGAAACCTAAACATTTACAGAATAAAGGACAAATATAAGTGATGCTGTAAATAATTGAGTGAATGCTCTCTTTCAGGCTTAGAATTAGAATTGAGTTGATCTTCCCATATCATGTTCAATGATGAGAAAAATAACCCCAGATTAATATAATACAGTGTCATTTCGTAGGTTATAAAACATGAAGCGTTATAATAGAGGAGATGAGCCACTTTCTTATCTCGCCCTCGATTAAGCAACACTTACTTCTTCATAGGATACCCATTCCATGTCCTGATACTGCATTGATCTCTCACATCAGCGTAGGATCATGGAATATCTCTGTTTTACATGCTAAATGACACGTCCTCCGGCTGAGAGCAGCTCCATTATGATGTCTGAGTGGGTCGTGTGGAGGAGGGTGGAGGATGGAGGGAGAGTGGAGGAGGAGGAAGGTGGAGGAGAGTGGAGGAGAGTGGAGGAGAGTGGAGGAGAGTGGAGGAGGAGGAGGGAGATAGGAGGAGGAGGGTGGAGGGAGAGTGGAGGAGAAGGAGGGAGAGAGGAGGAGGAGGAGGGAGATAGGAGGAGGAGGGTGGAGGGAGAGTGGAGGAGGAGGAGGGAGAGAGGAGGAGGAGGGTGGAGGGAGAGTGGAGGAGGAGGGTGGAGGAGAGTGGAGGAGGAGGAGGGTGGAGGGAGAGTGGAGGAGGAGGGAGAGAGGAGGAGGGTGGAGGGAGAGTGGAGGAGGAGGGTGGAGGAGAGTGGAGGAGGAGGAGGGTGGAGGGAGAGTGGAGGACGAGGAGGGAGAGAGGAGGAGGAGGGTGGAGGGAGAGTGAAGGAGGGGGAGGAGGAGGGAGGAGGAGGAGATGGAGGGAGAGGGAGAGGAGGAGGATAGGGAGGAGTGAAGGAGGGGAGTGGAGGAGGGAGGAGGGAGGAGGGGAGGGAGGGAGGAGGAGGGGGGGAGGGGAGGGGGAGAGGGAGGGGAGGGGAGGAGAGGGGGAGGAGGGAGGAGGAGTGGAGGGAGGATGGAGGGGAGGGTGGAGGAGAGAAGGAGGGGGGGAGAGTGGAGGAGGGTGGATGGAGAGTGGAGGAGAAGAAGAGTGGGGGGAGAGTGGAGGAGGAGAGTGGAGGAGAGTGGAAGGAGAGTCGAGGAGGAGGAGGGTGGAGAGAGAGTGGAGGAGGAGAGTAGAGGGAGAGTGGAGGAGAGTGGAGGAGGAGGAGGAGGGTGGAGGAGAGGGAGGGAGGGAGGAGGGAGGGAGAGTGGAGGAGGAGGGAGAGTTGGAGGAGGAGGAGGAGGGTGGAGAGTGGAGGAGGAGGGAGGAGGAGGAGGAGGAGGAGGGTGGAGGAGGAGGAGGAGGGTGGAGGGAGAGAGGAGGAGGGTGGAGGGGAGAGAGGGTGGAGGAGAGAGGGAGGAGAGGGAGGAAGGAGAGGGAGGAGGGTGGAGGGAGAGTGGAGGAGGAGGGTGGAAGAGAGTGGAGGGGTGGAGGGAGAGTGGAGAGAGGGAGAGAGTGGAGGAAGGAGGAGGGGAGGGTGGAGGGAGAGAGAGTGGAGGAGGGAGGAGAGGGAGTGGAGGAGGGTGGAGGGAGAGTGGGAGGAGGAGGAGGGTGGATGGGAGAGTGGAAGAGGGGTGGAGGGGAGGTGGAGGGAGGAGTGGAGTGGAGGAGGGTGGAGGAGGAAGAGGGTGGAGGGAGAGGGAGGAGGAGGGAGAGGAGGAGGAGAAGAAGAGTGGAGGAAGAGGAGAGTGGAGGAGGAGGAGGAGGAGGGTGGAGGGAGAGTGGAGGAGGAGGGTGGAGGAGAGTGGAGGAGGGTGGAGGGAGAGTGGAGGAGGAGAGTGGAGGAGGAGGAGAGTGGAGAAGGGTGGAGGGAGAGTGGAGCAGAAGAAGAGTGGAGAAAGAGTGGAGGAAGAGGAGAGTGGAGGAGGGTGGAGGGAGAGTGGCGGAGGAGGAGGGTGGATGGAGAGTGGAAGAGGAGGAAGAGGGTGGAGGGAGAGTGGAAGAGGAGGAGGGTCGAGGGAGAGTGGAGGATGGAGGGAGAGTGGAGGATGGAGGGAGAGTGGAGGAGGGTGGAGGGTGGAGGGAGAGTGGAAGAGGGTAGAGGATGGAGGGAGAGTGGAAGAGGGTGGAGGATGGAGGGAGAGTGGAGGAGGGTGGAGGGTGGAGGGAGAGTGGAGGTGGAAGAGGGTGGAAGGAGAGTGGAAGAGGGTGGAGGATGGAGGGAGAGTGGAGGAGGGTGGAGGGAGAGTGGAAGAGGGTGGAGGATGGAGGGAGAGTGGAGGAGGGAGAGTGGAAGAGAGTGGAGGATGGAGGGAGAGTGGAAGAGGGAGAGTGCAGAAGGGTGGAGGATGGAGGGAGAGTCAGAGGACAACAAGGTGAAGGTCACTGAGCTGAGTGGAACCTCTGTCCCTGGAGACACACACACAGCCTGCTTTTATCGGGCCACAGGTCTGTGGGTCACCCCTACGCACGCACACAGTTTCTCCTTTACAGCATCACTACACCTTTGATAGTGCTAAACACAACTCCTCCTCCAGTGTGTCTGTTTGTCAGCTTCTGACTTACGGTCATTTTATTTCACCTACTAGATCCTCTTTAATTTGATGCAGGGAAGAGGAAGAAAAAAAATGTATGGTAAACTGTAGGAGCCGATTTGGTACCAACAAAAGACCCAGCGCTTTTATTTTGACGTAGGTGTAAAAGTCCTCTCGCCAAGCAGTTTGCAATTAGCCTAATAGTGGCCCTTTCCCGAATAAGCATGTTCTCCAATTACAACAGCTCCGGAGCCCCAGGAGGTCCGAGAGAGATGTGGAAAAACACAGAGGAGGCCCCCGAGGGCCACGAACAAGCAGCTTTGATACTAAGGCTAGCTAGCGGGTGATAGAAACTGTGCTGGAGAATCTGAGGCCTTTGTTCCGGCACATTCATAAACACGCATTGTGGAGGCACATTTAACAGCCACATAAAACAACACTCACAGACTAGTACACATGCAGCAGCAACAAAAAAAACAACAAAAAACTGTACACACAGCTACATCTGCCACATAATGTCCTCATTACATCCATCCGTAGTGTTGTGGAGGAGGAGGAGGAGCCGGGGGGTTTTGAGGGCTGCTGAGCAGGGGGAGGTCTCAGGGGGATTCAGGGGCTTAGAGAGAGAGCCATGTCGCTTGCTCCTGCATTAACTCCTTCACCCACACCCATCTACAGCACAGTGGTCCACTCCGGGCCGCTCAGCTCAGTGGTGACCCCCCCCCCCCCCCCCCGGTTTGGCCTCCCTGTCAGCCCTCTGCCAAGGTTAAACACATCGGGGGCAGATCCCTCCCCTTTCACGCGGCTAACAGCCTAAAGACCCAGGCCTCCTCAACCCCACTGGATGGTTTAGATCGCAGGGGGGAATTGGAATCTGGTTCTATAAATGTATATCAATTGTATATACCTTTGGATGGGAAGTTAATCCTATCTTTCGACGTAGCTGAAGATGTGAATATCAAGATCCAATGGAGAAACGCTGTTTCTTCCCATGCGAGTACTTAAGGAGGAGGAGGGGGGGGAGGGGGGGGGGGGTAATTCAGACCATACGATATAGATTCCTTTACAGTCTTAAATGGACCCATGTTGTAAATGGAGCCTTTTGAAGTTCCCAAACAATGTGCAATATCAGGAAACAAGCTGGGTTGCATGGGGAAGGAATGTAAAGTGTTGGTGGGGGGGGGCTTTGGGTAAAAGTAACTGACAATGAAAGATGAAAAATAACTTGTTAAATGCAGATCACAGAGCAGAACAGCTTTGGAGAAGAACATACTGTGAGTACAGTTACACAACTGTACATATATGAACACACACACACACACACACACAAATACACACAATAGACACACACATCACAAATACACAAACACACAGACACAGATAGACACACACACACACACACACACACACACAGGACTGCCCTCATGGTGATAACAATAACAGGTCTATTTTTACCGGGTAAAGAGAGCAGCCTCTAATCACTGCAGTATTGTCAGCGCCGTCTTTATGGGAGGCATAGGGGCATCCAGCTGACACTAGCCAGCCAGAAGAACACAAAGATATGAAAGGGCGTCCGGTCTCTCCCAAACACACAAAGACAAGCTATCCTGTCCCGATATATCATATACACTAATAAAAACAAGGTTTAGTGTAGTACATTAGATTCTGTTGGTGTGCTACTGAGCCTGACATCTACTGCATCCACTCTTTATTTTTTATTGTAGGCCCTTGGGTAGCTGATGAAGCTATGAGGGAGTCAGAGCAGGAAGCAGCACACAGGCTCGTGTTAGAGGCAGGGCTGGGGGGCATCTCAACCAAGCACCAATCCCTTGACAGGGAGCATTCGTTTAACAAAACGCGCGTCATAAATAAATAAATCACACCTCGGAGAGAGAGAGCCATGAAAAGATCTGAAACGTGATCCTGGCCATTAATATTCCAGATAGTGCTAATGCCGACTTTTAAAAACATTAATAAATCTTTTTCATTAGCCCAGGCAACAGATCTTGTAAGGACCGCCTCTCCCTTCTCCCCTCTGGTCTGTCAACGGGAACCTTTAATGTCCACCGGAGCTGTCAGGAGGCCATTGTGAGGCGCACCGTGTGCATGCGGAGGTGCATTTGATGTCCCGAAACAATGGGGGAGAGAGATAGAGAAGGATGGAGGGAGAGGAGGAAGGGGAGAAAGGGAGGGGGCTGAACGAGGGACTGCCAAGGTTATGACTTTGAGAGAGAGAGAGAGAGGTGTACACGTTAAAGATGAGGAAAGTATTTTTCAGCTGATACTGATACAAAGTTTCCCGGCTTCACACAGTGGAATCAAAAGGGGAAAAGTGTATAGGTCGTTTAAAAGAACGATCTGCAGTTTAGTGAACTGGTTGTGGACGGATTTTTGTTGAAGAGTTAACCTACATATAGTAGATCCTCATGAACATAAAGGAGCATATTTTTACACGTCTGAGGATGACCAAAGAAAGAGTTATTTACATGTTCAAAATGTATACCGCTGAACCACTGTGGTAAAGGGCCAGATCTGCCTGTGGTCAAGCAGTGCTTCATAACTCTTCTAGTGGATCACCTGCACGTTGCTGGTCAAACCCTCAGGGTCTGCTGCCTGCCGTCCCTCACTATCCTCTCCATCTCCAATCGGCTGAAAGACGAACCCGCGAAGGGGACTGTCTATCCCCATTTCAAATGAAAAGAATCAAATATGATGGTTAGCACCGGTAAAGCCTGCAGAACGAGCCTGTAACCCAGCGGGCCAGAAGTGTATCTCGGTGACCCCGCCTTTAATCCAATCCTTTGGAGTGTGTTTGACCAGGCATGCCCAGGGGAGGGGGGGGGGGGGGGGGGGGGTGGCCATGTCTGTCTGAGCGCTGTGTGTCTGTCCGTCTTGAGCCCGTCTCTGCGTCAATGAAGCTCCTCTCTCTGAAAGAGCTGTTATCTCTGGCTGTATCGATCCGCTGTTTCCTGACGGCGTCGTTGAAATATTCTGTGTGCTCGGCCTCCTACCTGCCTGTCAAATCAGCCTCCACTGAGGAACCATGTCCATGGACAGACAGACAGACAGACAGACAGAGACAGACAGACAGACAGACAGACAGACAGACAGACAGACAGACAGACAGACAGACAGACAGACAGACAGACAGACAGACAGACAGACAGACAGACAGACAGACAGACAGACAGACAGAGACAGACAGACAGACAGACAGACAGACAGACAAGACAGACAGACCCACCAAGTCCATGTCAGACTAGCGTTTACATTTGGCACCGGAGACTGAAGAATGACTGAATCCATTTTTCGATGACGGTCACATAATGGTTTTAGAAAGAGACGAAATGGAAATGGAATATACATTTATAGGAACAAAAAAGGGGGGGTCTAACCACTTTGTTACTATGTGCTCAACGCTAAAATAATGTCAAACAAATTGAATTCATAAAAAAATATTTAAAAAACATGGACATTATACTGTAAATATAAATTGGAAATTGGATGTAGTCAGCTACAACAAAGCGTTTATTATTAGTAACGCTTCAGAGATATGCGTTTGATGTAACTAGGGGTCATATAAAAACAGGTCTTTAATTAAAAGCTCAGGGTAGTGAGCTGATATTGGCCAGCCAACACAGCAAATCTGGGCCCCCCCTCTCCGTGCACCCCTTTGCCCTGGTAGCCTCCACCCACTGAGCTCTCCCTATCCCCTCCACCCCACCCGGCATATTTCCCCACGCCTGCTGCTTTGGAATGCATTTGTGCATGCCAATCGATGTCCACATCTGTACTTAACGGCGCACTGTAATGCAAATGATGCAGAATTGATCGGTGCGGTGTGATGTGGCGCTCCGCTGCTGTCCCCGCAAGGGCACTCCCTCACCGGTCGCCCGGGCCACTCCGCTCTCCTCGGGTAGAGGAGACTAGCAATCCGATAAACGGCCCGCAACAACAACACCGAGGGGGGGGGGGACAAACTGCATCTTCAGCAATACTGAAGCCCAAGTGAAAACGTGACCGACCGAGCCCTAGCTTCCTGCCCTGACAGGATGGCGTGACAGCAGCGCAGGGGAGTGGCGCTCAACTATCCCTGAACACAAAGCACGGCACAAGTAATTACAGCCTGGATGGCAAAGTCTAATTTCATAGCAATTAGCGGAATATCTTATCATTAGCTCAATCTCCTGGCATCACTCAAAAGGGTGCCTTTCTTTGAAGAAGAAAGAAAAAAACGAAGAAGAACGCAGATCAATCAGTCACAAAGATCATCGAGACGCCTCGGGTGTAAACTGGGTTCCTGAAAACCCAGTGCTTGAAAAGGCTTTAGGATCTTCGAAACGCCAAATTAGCAGCAAGACATCGAGGGAGAGATAGTGATAGCAATTCAGCCGTGGCCCCCTGTAACACTTTCTTTACTTTTTCTTGACGGCTCAAAACTTCAGTTGCAACTGACGAAGGGGAAAGAGTCGCGGAGACGAGAACCAGGGCCTTTTCTGTAGGCTCAAGTCTCCCAACACCACGTGTTGACGTCCTAACCGTCTCCGTCCTGCCCGCTAATCTCTCAAACGCTTTCATCAATTAAAATATAGTTGGTGCAGTAGAAAACAATCAATCATACGGGGGGGGGGGGGGAAGTAAATTGTAAGCAGAGGGATGCCCGGAACGAGCTCCGGAGTACTTCCACATGTAGCTACAGTAAGAGTTACTACCCCAGCCCGGCAGAACTAGATGTAATGAGGGCCCAGGCCCAAGCCTCCTGGCTGTTTCTAATTATTATTATCACTCTCTCCTCTCCCTCTAGCAGTGGGATATCTACTGGCTGCCCATACAAACCTCACCTAATGTTTAACCTCACCCATAAAGTTATATTGAGGGTGCCTCTCTCCATAATATTCTCTTAGATTGAAGTGTTTTGTATTCTTGTGCTTTTGCTGCTGACTGTTTCATCTCCTCTTTAACTTTACAATGAGGCTCTACTACTGTGGAGTGTGCCATAAAGTGCTGGGATCACTGTACATGGGGCGGCTGTGAAACCACTTCACTGTGTTCAGTTAAATAGTTTACAGTGTAAAATGCTATCGATGACAAAACAGGGTCTAGCGTGTTAACCAGTGTTTCCCGGACTAGTGATTTGTTTCAGCACTGGTTTGTGGAGTTGGAAGATGTCATATCAGTGTTGAGTCTTGGCAGTAGAA